>NC_037673.1:142590423-142607986 GCF_003255815.1 Theropithecus gelada | reverse complement strand
TTTTTTTTTTTTGAGACGGAGTCTCACTGTGTCTCCCAGGCTGGAGTGCAGTGGCCGGATCTCAGCTCACTGCAAGCTCCGCCCCCCGGGTTCACGCCATTCTCCCGCCTCAGCCTCCGGAGTAGCTGGGACTACAGGCGCCCGCCACCTCGCCCGGCTAGTTTTTTGTATTTTTAGTAGAGACGGGGTTTCACCATGTTAGCCAGGATGGTCTCGATCTCCTGACCTTGTGATCCACCCGCCTCGGCCTCCCAAAGTGCTGGGATTACAGGCTTGAGCCACCGCGCCCGGCCCAAAAATAAATTCTAAAAAACCTCAATGACATTGGAATCTTGATAATGTATGATTGGCTGTCTTTTTTTTTTTTTTTTTTTTTAGACAGAATTTCACTATCGTTGCCCAGGCTGGAGTGCAATGGTGTGATCTCGGCTCGCTGCAACCTCTGCCTTTCAGGTTCAAGTGATTCTCCTGCCTCAGCCTCCCAAGTAGCTGAGATTACAGGTATGTGCTCCCATGCTTGGCTAATTTTTGTATTTTTAGTAGAGACAGGGTTTCACCATGTTGGCCAGGCATGTCTCGAACTCCTGACCTCAGGTGATCCACCCGCCTCAGCCTCCCAAAGTGCTGGGATTACAGGTGTGAGCCACTAAACCCGTCCTACCTGTTTCTTTTTCTCCCTTCTTTTCTTCCTTCTTTTCCCCTTTTCCTTCCTGTCTCCCTCTTTCCCTTTCTCCTTCCCTTCTTTCCTTTCTTCCTTCTATTTCTTGTAGAGCCTTTGGACTGCTCCATAATGGTGATGCTAATGGTGGAAACATTAACAGTAGTGGTGGGTAGGTTGGCTATTTAGAAACCACAAGCTGTGTTTTGATGACTCAGGTGTCACGTTTCACATATGAGCCCATGACACAGCCTTCCATCCTCTGTGGAATGTTGATGAGATGGCAGGCTGAATCTTGTGGGTCCTAAGGCTGGAGTAGTATAGCATGAGTTAGTGATTTTTAATTTCTGGGAGTTACAAATATATCACTTTAGAAGAAATCTAGAAAACAGGGATTTCTCAAAAATTTGGCAACTGAGAAGTACAACTTCTTTAATTTGGTTACATTTATCTAAATAAAAAGGCAGTTTACCTAATTATCATGGTTACTTGTTCTTGTTCCTAGCTCATGTTAATTAGATTTAGAATTTTCATTAACTAACTGACCAAACTGGCTTCCCGCAGTTTTAACCTTTCCCGTCTTCCCTCCCTCTCTTCCTCCCTCCCTCCCTCCTTCCTTTCTTCCCTCCCTCCCTCCCTCCCTCCCTCCCTCCCTTCCTTCCTTCCTTCCTTCCTTCCTTCCTTCCTTCCTTCCTTCCTTCCTTCCTTCCTTCCTTCCTTCCTTCCAGCTTAATATTTCCTGAGCACTTACCACATTCTAGGCACTGGGCTAATCACCTTGGCTTAGCTCCTTTTATTCTCATAGCAAGCCTAAGAAGTAGGTATTATCGTTATCTCCTGATTCCCGTGATAATCCAGAGGTCCAAGGGTTGAAGGAACTCGCCTAAAGCCATAGAGCTAGCCTGGAACACAGCATCAATGCAAACCCAGTCATCTGACTCCAAAGCCCGTGAATGCAACCACCACGGCACCCTGACCCTGCCTTCCTCTGCTGATCCATTAGTTTTGTCTAAAGTTTTATGCAGAGCGACCCCATCATCAGCTAAACCCGTTAAGTCCTAAAAAATGCTACCTTCGGGCCGGGCGCGGTGGCTCACGCCTGTAATCCCAGCATTTTGGGAGGCCGGGGAGGGCGGATCACGAGGTCGGGAGATCGAGACCATCTTGGCTAACACAGTGAAACCCCGTCTCTACTAAAAATACAAAAAATTAGCCGGGCGTGGTGGCGGGCGCCTGTAGTCCCAGCTACTCGGGAGGCTGAGGCAGGAGAATGGCGTGAACCCGGGAGGCGGAGCTTGTTGTGAGCCGAGATCAGGCCACTGCACTCCAGTCTGGGCGACAGAGCGAGACTCCGTCTAAAAAAAATATCGACCCTCTTCTCTTTATTCTTCTACTCTTCGCTTGTGTCAATTAAAATAGAAATCTGTTTGCCATCCAGGAAGCATACAGGTAAAGGCAGAACACAGATGTAGAAGAAAAAAACATTGAAAAACAAAAAGTCCCTAAAAGGATAGGGAAATAACGCTATTCATTGAATGCCATACACCTCTTAGGAGCAGAAGCATATAAAGAAGTTCCCACAATTTTTTCCTCAGAGAACCTTGTCATCTGAAGGTAGGGAAGCTAGGTAAATATGCACGAAAAACAAATACAAAAGGACTCAGAGACAAGCTAAAACTAATTATAGCCTTATGGATCTAAATTTAGAAATGCTGACAAATTACCAAATTGAGCAGAGTGACCAGTGGGTTGGGTTTAAAAAAAAATGGGGGCCCCGGGACAGTGGCTCATGCCTGTAATCCCAGGCCGAGGCAGGTGGATCACCTGAGGTCGGGAGTTCAAGACCCGCCTGACCAACCTGGAGAAACCCTGTCTCTACTGAAAATACAGAATTAGCTGGGTGTGGTGGCACATGCCTATAATTCCAGTTACTCAGGAGGCTGAGGCAGGAGAATCCCTTGAATCTGGGAGGCGGAGGTTGCAGTGAGCCAAGATCGTGCAATTGCACTCCAGCCTGGGCAACAAGAACAAAACTCCGTATCAATAAAATAAAATAAATAAATCGGAAGGCTGGGCATGGTGGCTCATGCCTATAATCCCAGCACTTTGGGAGGCCAAGGCAGGTGGATCACAGTTAGCAGTTCAAGACCAGCCTGACCAACATGGTGAAACCCTGTCTCTACTAAAAATGCAAAAATTAGCTGGGCATAATGGCACGCCCCTGTAATCCCAGCTACTCAGGAGGCTGAGGTGGGAGAATTGCTTAAACCTGGGAGGCGGAGGCTGCAGTGAGCCAAGATTGTGCCACTGCACTCCAGCCTGGGTCATATAGAGCGAGACCCCGTCTTGGAAAAAAAAAAAAAATTAAATAAATCAGGGAGGAATTGAGTTTTGTTGTGAGGTTTTGAAGAATGAATGTGATATGGTTTGAAAATTGTAAAAGGTATAACACGCAATTACATTGTGGTAACTAGCTCAGTTAAGCCAGGGAAGACATTATTATGGGGAACAGGTAAGCTTTTTCCATTTTAATCAGACTAATGTTTATAGACAAATATTAAAAATAGCTGACATTTTAAAATGCTTACTATATGCCAGACATACACATATACATAAACAGAGTTTATACACATATTATTTCTTTAATCCTCATAGCAATCCTATGAGTTACACATTATTATTATCCCTATTTCACAGAGTGGTTAGCTGAATTGCCTGAGGTCACCTGGCTAGTAAATGATGATCTCTGTCTGAATCACAGCCTAAGCTCTTATCCACTATGACACTTTTCTAACTTCATTTACCTAGAGGGCATTTTACATAGGCTAGCAAATAATTGACAATTCCCAATTAAGAAGCCATGTTACTAAGCTGTAACACATTTATTTTCTAAGTATCTCTTGAATCTGTCTACCTTTCTCTATCTTTACTGTCACCACCATAGTCCAAGACCCCATCACATTTCACCAGGACAATTGCAATACCCTTCTGTTTCCACTTTTGCTCTTTTCCATTCTTCCTCAGAATGATTTTTATAAAATACAAATAGGGGCCAGGCACGGTGGCTCATGCCTATAATCCCAGCACTTTGGGAGGCCGAGGTTGGTGCATCATTTGAGGTCAGGAGTTCGAGACCAGCCTGGCCAACATGGCGAAAACCCATCTCTACTAAAAAGACAAAAATTAGCCAGGCGTGGTAGCAAGCACCTGTAATCCTACCTACTCAGGAGGCTGAGGCAGGAGAACTGCTTGAACTCGGGAGGTGGAGGTTGCAGTGAGCTGAGATCGCACCACTGCACTCCAGCTTGGGGGACAAGAGTGAGACTCCGTCTAAAAAAAAAAAAAAAAAAAAAATACAAATAGGACCATGTCCCTTCCTTGCTTAAAATCCTTTGATGGCCTCCCATTGCTCTCACTGGTTTAATGTCTGTCCCTTCCACTAGACTCGAAGCTCTCTGAAGGGTGTGGCAGTGCCTGTCTTTTTCTTTTTTTTTTTTTGAGTCTCACTCTGTCGCCCAGACTGGAGTGCAGTGTTGCCATCTCAGCGCACTGCAACCTCCGCCTCCTGGGTTCAAGCGATTCTTCTGTCTCAGGACTATAGCTAGGACTACAGGCACGTTCCACCACGCCCGGCTAATTTTTGCACTTTTAGCAGAGACATGGTTTCACCATATTGGTCAGGCTGGTCTCAAACTCCTGACTTCAGGTGACCCACCTGCCTCGGACTCTCAAAGTGCTGGGATTACAGGCGTAGCCCACCGTGCCCAGCTGTGCATGTCTTTTTCTTTTTTGTTGTTTTTTAGACTGAATCTCACTCTGTCGCCAAGCTGGAGTGCAGTGGCGCGATCTCAGCTCACTGCAAGCTCCTCCTCCCGGGTTCTCGCCATTCTCCTGCCTCAGCCTTCCGAGTACCTGGGACTACAGGCGCCCGCCGCCACCACGCCCGGATAATTTTTAGTATTTTTAGTAGAGACGGGGTTTCACCGTCTTGGCCAGGTGAACGCCTGACCTCATGATCTGTCCCCTCTTCGCTCTCAAAGTGCTGGGATTACAGGTGTGAGCCACGGCGTCGGGCCAATCTTTTCTTTTTTCTTGAGACGGAGTCTCACTCTGTCGCCCAGGATGGAGTGCAGTGGTGCCATCTCGACTCAGGGCACCCTCCACCTCCTGGGTTCAAGCAATTCTCCTGCCTCAGCCTCCCGAGTAGCTGGGACTACAGGTGCACGCCACCATACCCAGCTAATTTTTCTATTTTTAGTAGAGACGGGGTTTCACCACGTTGGCCAGGCTGGTGTCAAACTCCTGACCTCAGGTCATCCACCCACCTTGGCCTCCCAAAATAATGGTATTATGGCCACCGCGCCTGGCCCTGTTTGGTAGCAGTCTAAACAGTCTCAGCCAGGCAATGGGACCAGGTAGGCTTTCAGTCTCTCGCTTAAAAATGGAGATTGTTGGCCGTGCACGGTGGCTCACGCCTGTAATCCCAACACTTTGGGAGGCCGAGGCGGGCGCATCACGAGGTCAAGAGATCGAGACCATCCTGGCCAACATGGTGAAACCCCGCTTCTACTGAAAATACAAAAATTAGCTGGGCGCGGTGGCGCGCGCCTGTAGACCCAGCTACTAAGGAGGCTAGGGCAGGAGAATCGCTTGAACCCAGGAGGCGGAAGTTGCAGTGAGCCGAGATCGCGCCGCGGCACTCCAGCCTGGGCGACAGAGCGATATTGCGTCTCAAAAACAACAACAATAACAAAAAGGAGATTGTTAATACGCGGTTTTACAATGTCTAAATGCTGGGCTGTTGAATGCCACTGACAGTAATAAATATCTGTGCATAGTGGCAAGCCATAAGTAGCACCTCAGTCACCGAATAGTAATTAACTGCGTTTCCTGGCATCCGGAGAGGCAACCAGCTCTACCGGGTGAAAAAGTTGATGGCCAAGGCACTCCAACTTAACCAGGGCACACTCGCGATGTTCTGAGATCCCACACTGCATCATGGACTTTGTAGTTCCACATGCCAGTGTCGTCACTGCCGGTTCCTCTCTGAGTGGGCCTATCGGGCAGACTTCCGATAACCCGTTTTTCTCTGGGAATTGTAGTCAGTAAGCGCCTGCTGGGCCTCTGCTCGAGTGGTCTGGGAACTACACTTCCCGGCGGGCTGTGAGATGCCTTGGCCGTAGTTGGTAAGGAGCCGGATGATTGCCTCAGCAGGTGTGAAGCGTGTGCTTTAGTTTCGTGGGAGGCCTGGCATCCTCGAGAGGGAGGGGAAAGGTTGTAACCACTGCTTTGTGGAGATCGCCAGGGTCATTGTCGTGGATTTGTACAGTCGACTGGGCGGTGCAATGGCGGTGAGTTTGAGCGGGAAGAGTCCACAGGGGCCCTGGAGCCGGACTGACCAGTTTCTAGGGGCTGTCCATGTGCTGTCCTGAAGGGAAAGTCCTTTTCTAAAAGAGAGCCACGCTTAAGGCGTGCCTGTCGTAGAGGCTTTGCTGTTTCTTGCTAGCTCATGAACCAGGAACTGATGTCTGTTAACTTTACTTAGTACTTGGATATCATATTTGTTATTTCTCTGGCGTTTCTAAAATCAAGGTGGAGAGCCGGACACGGTGGCTCACTGCTGTAATCCCAGCAGTTTGGGAGGCCGAGACAGGTGGATCATTTGAGGTCAGGAGTTCGAGACCATCCTGGCCAACATGGTGAGACCCCGTCTCTACCAAAAATACAAAAATTAGCTGGGCATAGTGGTGCGCGCCTGTTAACCCAGCTTTTCGGGAGGTTGAGGCAGGATAATTGCTTGAACCCGGGAGACGGAGGCTGCTGTGAGCCGAGATCGCGCCACTGCACTCCAGCCTGGGCGACAGAGTGACACTCCGTCTTAAAAATTAAATAAATAAATAAATAAATAAATAAAACCGAGGTGGAGAGAGGAGTATGTAAGTTGATTCCTACTTCCAGCAAAAAAAAAATTGAGCGCCTCTCCGTAAAATGGACAAAAATCTCTCTTTTCATAGTGTTTTTGTGTGTGGGTAATATTGCGTCAGGTGCTGATAAATGCTATGGAGAAAAAATAGAGCAGGAAGGGGTGCTAGGGAGTGTACAGTGGGGGTAGTACAGTTGCAGTTTTTTTTTTTTTTTTAATTTTTTTAAATTTGAGAGATATTCTCACTCTGTGGCCCAGTGGCGTGATCATGGCTCACTGCAGCCTGGACCTTAGGGCTCAAGCGATCCTCACACCTCAACTTCCCCACAGCTGGTACTACAGGCGTGCTCCATTACACCCGGCTAATTTTTTGTATTTTTAGTAGGGACGGGGTTTCGAACTTCTGGGCTCAAGCGATCCTTCTGCCTCAGCCTCCGCAAGTGCTGGGACTACAGACGAGCCATTCCGCCCGTTTTTTTTTTTTTTGAGACGGAGTCTCGCTCTGTCACCCAGGCTGGAGTGCAGTGGCCGAATCTCAGCTCACTGCAAGCTCCACCTCCCGGGTTTACGCCATTCTCCTGCCTCAGCCTCCCGAGTAGCTGGGACTACAGGCGCCCGCCACCTCGCCCGGCTAAGTTTTCGTATTTTTTAGTAGAGACGGGGTTTCACCGTGTCAGCCAGGATGGTCTCGATCTCCTGACCTCGTGATCCGCCCGTCTCGGCCTCCCAAAGTGCTGGGATTACAGGCTTGAGCCACCACACCCGGCCTCCGCCCGTTTTTTTTTTTTTTTTTTTTGTCTTGAGACGGAGTCTTGCTCTGTTGCCAGGCTGGAGTGCAGTGGTGCGATCTCGGCTCACTGCAACTTCCGCCCAGGTTCAAGCGGTACTCCTGCCTCAACTTCCCGAGTAGCTGGGACTACAGACGCACACCACTAAGCCCAGCTAATTTTTTTGTATTTTAATAGAGATGGGGTTTCACAGGATACCCCTTTAAGAAGAAAGGAGGCTGTGGCCACATAGATTTCCTTAGGGATAGCCAGGGGCACCATACTTAATTCACAGGGAGTCCCTCTTCTTTTCACCATGTTGGCCAGGATGGGCTCGATCTCCTGACCTCGTGATCCACCCGCCTCGGCTTCCCAAAGTGGTGGGATTACGGGTGTGAGCCATCGCGCCTGGCCTGTTGCAATTTTTAAAAGGATGAACAAGGAAGGCTTTGCTAAAAAGGTGGCAAAAACGAGATAAGAGAGCAACCCATGCGACTATAGGAAGAAAGAGATTTCCAGACAGAGGCAACAGTGTAAGTGAAAAGCAAGGATCCTGGGTCAAGCCAGGGATGTTTCTAAACATCCTGCAGTGCACAGGACAACCTCTGAAAATAAAGAATTATTTGGCCCAAAGTGTAAGTAGTGCCAAAGTTTGGGAACTCTGATTTAGTTAAATAACCTTTTGTTACCAGTGAGGAAGTTGAGTCTCAGATTGATCAAATGACTTGCTTAAAGTTATACAACAAGTTGGTGTTTGGGCCAATATCGGATTTTATCACACTTGATCTTTGAGGTTTTGAGAAACAAGTTTTTCTGAGAAACAGAAAAGTCGAATAAGAGCTTTCTTGCATTTGCCGTACTCAGTACAATGAAAAGAAACTCATAGTTCTAAGTAATTTGTAAAATACTTGCTTTCATATTCTTCTTTACAATGGTCATATTTTTAATTTTTATTTGTATTGTTATTGTTTTTTTGAAATGGAGTCTCACTCTTGCCCAGGCTGGAGTGCAATGGTGTGATCTCGGTTCACTACAGCCTCTGCCTCCCAGGTTCAAGTGATTCTCCCACTTCAGCTTCCTGAATAGCTGGGACTACAGGTGTGTGCCACTATGCCAGCTAATTTTTGTATTTTTTGGTATAGATGGGGTTTCACCATGTTGGCCAGACTGGTCTTGAATGCCTGACCTCAAGTGATCTGCCCACCTCGGCCTCTCAGAGTGCTGGGATTACAGGTGTGAGCCACCGCACCTGGCCATATTTTTTGTTTTTTGAGACAGGGACTCACTCTATCAATCAGGCTGTAGTGCAGTGGTACAATCATAGCTCACTGCAGCCAGCCTTGACCTCCTGGGTTCCAGTGATCCTCTGGCCTCAGTGTTCTCATGCCCTGCCCGTGGTAGTTTTTAGGTAAAAAGGTATTTTTTTTTTTTTGAGACAGAGTCTCGCTCTGTCGCCCAGGCTGGAGTGCAGTGGCGTGATCTCAGCTCACTGCAAGCTCCGCCTCCTGGGTTCATGCCATTCTCCTGCCTCAGCCTCCCGGGTAGCTGGGACTACAGGCGCCCACAACCACTCCCCGCTAATTTTTTGCATTTTTAGTAGAGACAGGGTTTCACCGTGTTAGCCAGGATGGTCTCGATCTCCTGGCCTCATGATCCGCCCGCCTTGGCCTCCCAAAGTGCTGGGATTACAGGTGTGAGCCACCGTGCCCAGCCGATACTTGTTACATAACTTCTGTATCTGTGGCATTGTACTTGGTGCTAAGGTGACTATAAAAGATTTAAAAGTTCCTGCCTGTTGGGAATTTACAGCCCAACTGCATAAATGTCTTAAAATCATTTGGTTATATTTAACAGAAGTCAACTCAAGTTGGTTAAGGAGGAGTTTAGTAATAAAGTGGAAGTTGGCCTAGTGCGATGGTTCAAGCCTGTAATCTCAGCACTTTGGGAAGCCAAGGCTGGTGGATTACTTGAGCCTAGGAGTTCAAGACCAGCCCAGGCAACATGGTGAAACCCTGTATCTACAAAAAAAATACAAAAACTAGCTGGGTGTGGTGATGCATATGCCTGTAGTCCCAGCTATTCAGGAGGCTGAGGTGGGAAGATTGAGCCCGGTAGGTCAAGGCTGCAGTGAGCTGTGCTTGTACCATCATGCTCCAGCCTGGGGGCAGAGGGAGACCCTCTCTCTCTCTCACAGACACACACACATAAATACAGTGAAATTTCATATTGCCCATGACTGTCGGGTAGGAGATATAACTAGGCTTTCTGAGGCCCTACGTACTTTTGCCTTTGTGGGTGGATCGTTTCCCCTGTAAAAATATTAGAAATTATATTTTACAGACTGGGTGGGGTGGCTCATGCCTGTAATGACAGCAGTTTGGGAGGCTGAGATGGGTGGACCACTGGAGATCAGGAGTTTAAGACCAGCCTGGCCAACATGGTGAAACCTCGTCTCTACCAAAAATACAAAAATTAACTGGGTGTGGTGGCGTGCGCCTATAATCCCAGCTGTTTGGGAGGCTGAGGCAGGAGAATTGCTTGAACCCCAGAGATGGAGGTTTCAGTGAGCTGAGATTGCTCTCGCTCTGTTGCCTAGGCTGGAGTGCAGTGGCTCCATCTTGGCTCACTGCAGCCACTGCCTCTTGGGGTCAAGTAATTCTCCTGTCTATGCCTCCCGAGTAGCTGAGATTATAGGTGCGTGCCACCACATCCGGCTAATTTTTGTATTTTTAGTAGAGATATGGTTTTGCCATGTTGGCCAGGCTGGTCTCGAACTCGTAGCCTCAGGTGATCCACCCACCTCAGCCTCTCAAAGTGCTGGGATTACAGGCATGAGCCACCGTGCCCGGCCAAAAAAATTGTTTTTCTTGTAAAGAGGAGGTCTTGCAAAAAAAAAAAAAAAAAAAAAAGAGGAGGTCTTGCTATATTGCCTAGGCTGGTCTCAAAACTCCTCAAATAATCCTCCCTCCTCAACCTTCCAAAGTGTTGGTATTATAGACATGAGGCACTACATCCAGCCAAGTTACTTATTAAGAAGAGGTTTTGGAGTGAGAGGGGGCAGTGGAGTTGATAGTCTAAATGAAGGTGGTTAGTAGCAGGAATGGAAAGGGATGAACAGATGTGCAGGCTTATTATTTCTTAGGAAAGAAAATACCTTATGCAATCACTGTTTTATGGAAACTTGAAAAGAGTCCACTTTTTTTTTTTGGGACGGAGTTTTGCTCTTGTTACCCAGGCTGGAGTGCAATGGCGTGATCTTGGCTCACTGCAACTTCCACCTCCTGGGTTCAAGCGATTCTCCTGCCTCAGCCTCCCAAGTAGCTGGAATTACAGGTGCGTGCTACCTTGCCTAGCTAATTTTTGTGTTTGTAGTAGAGATGGAGTTTCACCATGTTGGAGAGGCTCGTCTCTAACTCCTGACCTCTGGTGATCCTCTCGCCTTGGCCTGCCAAAGTGCTGGAATCACAGGCATGAGACACCGTGTCCAGCCTGTTTTATTTTAATTTCATACGAACAGTTCTTTAACAATTTTGGAGAGAAGTTCTCTATCAGTATCTTTGATATTCATGTATTTTAACTAAATAGAAACATTTGATGATAATGTTACATTGTAGTATATAATTTTTAAAAAGCATATGAAAGCCTTTTACATATTTCAGTAGTTGTTCAACCATTTCTTTGAGGTTTGAGGTAGACAGGTCATGATAATCCCAATTTTTTTTTTCTGATGGAGTCTTGCTGTGTCACCCAAGCTGGAGTGTAGTGGCATGAGCTCGGCTCACTGCAGCCTCCGCCTCCCTGGTTCAAGTGATTCTCCTGCCTCAGCCTCCCGAGTTGCTGAGATTACAGGTACCTGCCACCACACCCAGCTAATTTTTGTATTTTAGTAGAGACGGGTTTTGCTCTGTTGGCCAGACTGGTCTTGAACTCCTGACCTCAAGCAATCCACCCGCCTCGGCCTCCCAAAGTGCTGGGATTACACGCATGAGCCACCGCGCCTGGCTGATAACCCTAATTTTTTTTTTTTTTTTTTTGAGACGGAGTCTCGCTCTGTCGCCCGGGCTGGAGTGCAGTGGCCGGATCTCAGCTCACTGCAAGCTCCGCCTCCCGGGTTTATGCCATTCTCCTGGCTCAGCCTCCCGAGTAGCTGGGACTACAGGCGCCCGCCACCTCGCCCGGCTAGTTTTTTTTGTATTTTTTTTTTTTTAGTAGAGGCGGGGTTTCACCGTGTTAGCCAGGATGGTCTCGATCTCCTGACCTCGTGATCCGCCCGTCTCGGCCTCCCAAAGTGCTGGGATTACAGGCTTGAGCCACCGCACCTGGCGATAACCCTAATTTTTAATGTTCATTTAAAATTCAAGATAACCATCGAAAAATCAGTCTATCAGTGAGCAGCTCAGTTCTGTGAACCCAATTCTTTTTTAAAGCAAGCATGCTGAAATACAGAGTGGATTAGTCTCTTTGTGTCCAATAGGAAAGAAAAGGAACAGCCAAAGTGGACTTTTTGAAGAAGATTGAGAAAGAAATCCAACAGAAATGGGATACTGAGAGAGTGTTTGAGGTCAATGCATCTAATTTAGAGAAACAGACCAGGTGAGTAATAGTTTGTGAAGTTCTGCACATTGTATTTCTAAAACCATTGGCTTTATAGTACAGAAACAGCTTGGTGGAACCCATAAGGTAGGTTGTATTTATAATGCCTGAAACAGGGTAGAGGAGGTGACTTTCACTTTCTGCATATGAATTAGGATCTTTTTTCTTATGGGATTTGTAAAGTTTTTTTTCTAAAGTTTTGTTTTAAAGACTACAGTATTTTAAATATTTAGACAAAGAAGGATGTTTTGAGATTTTTTTCTTTGCTGACTGATAAAACAAAGTTATTCTGTTAGACTCATAATGATTATTATCTCCAAAGACAGAAAATATAAACTTTTATGTTTTTTCTTTATGAGTAAACCTAATGCTTGTAAAAGTATAAATGTTGAAGATATTATTTCATAAATACTGCATTGCCTTGATACTAAAATAATACTGATTTAAAGACAAACATAGATAATGACATGATATTTGGAAAAACAGAAACAAAATAATTTCCCCAAACAGTGCCACAATAAATGTATGCATCAATTATAAGATATATCCCAGATTCGTATATGTTGAGATGTAAGAAAATGTGCTTTTTCAGATTGAAGAAATATTGTTATAATAACAACAATAATAGTAAGTTAACATTGAACACTTACTGTGTGCTAGCAAATGTGGCAGGTTTTTTACATGTATATTCTCATTTAATCTTTTTCTTTTTTTTTCTTTTTTTTTGAGATGGAGTCTCGCTCTTGCCTAGGCTGGAGTGCAATGGCACGATCTTGGCTCACTGCAAGCTCCGCCTCCCTGGTTCACTGGCCTCCCTGAGGTCATTCTCCTGCCTCAGCTTCCCAGGAAGTTGGGACTACAGGCACCCGCCACCACGCCCGGCTAACTTTTTTGTATTTTTTTTTAGTAGAGACGGGGTTTCACTGTGTTAGCCAGGATGGTCTCGATCTCCTGACCTCGTGATCCTCCCTCCTCGGCCTCCCAAAGTGCTGGGATTACAGGCGTGAGCCACCACGCCCGGCCCCTTAATCTTCTTTTTCTTTCTTTCTTTTTTATTTTTATTTTTTATTATTATTATTTTTTTTTATTTTTTTATTTTATTTTATTTTATTTATTTATTTTTTTTTTGAGACGGAGTCTCGCTCTGTCACCCAGGCTGGAGTGCAGTGGCCGGATCTCAGCTCACTGCAAGCTCCGCCTCCTGGGTTTACGCCATTCTCCTGCCTCAGCCTCCTGAGTAGCTGGGACTACAGGTGCCCGCCACCTCGCCCGGCTAGTTTTTTGTATTTTTTTTTAGTAGAGACGGGGTTTCACCGTGTTAGCCAGGATGGTCTCGATCTCCTGACCTCGTGATCCGCCCGTCTCGGCCTCCCAAAGTGCTGGGATTACAGGCTTGAGCCACCGTGCCCGGCCTATTTTTATTTTTTGAGACAAAGTCTCGCTCTGTCATCAGGCTGGAATGCAGTGGCACCATCTCAGCTTATTGCAACCTTGGACTCCCTGGTTCAAGCAATTCTCCTGCCTCAGCCTCCTTAGTAGCTGGGATTACAGGCACGTGCCACCACACCCAGCTAATTTTTGTATTTTTAGTAGAGATGAGGTTTCACTATGTTGCCCAGGGTGGTCTCGATTTCCTGACCTGGTGATCTGCCTGCCTTGGCTTCCCAAAGTGCGGGATTACAGGCATGAGCTAGCGCGCCTAGCCTTTTTCTTTCTTTTTTTTTTTCAGACAAAGTCTTGCTCTGTCATTCAAGCTGGAGTGCAGTGGCACAAGCATATCTCACTGTAACTTCAAACTCCCGAGCTCAAGCAATCCTTCTTCCTTGGCCTTCTGAGTAGCTGGGACTACAGGCATGCGCCACCATGCCTGGCTAATTTGTTTTTTCTTAGAGACAGGGTCTTGTTATGTTGCCCAGGCTGGTCTCAAACTCCTGGCTTCAAGTGATCCTTTTGCCTTGGCCTCTCAAAACTCTTAAGATTATAAGACATGAGCCATCACTCCCGGCCTCATTTTATCTTTTAATTTTTTTTTTTTATTTTTTTGAGGTGGCATCTTGCTCTCTTGCCTAGGCTGGAGTGCAGTGGCATGATCTCGGCTCACGGCAACCTCTGCCTCCCGAGTTTAATGATTCTCCTGCCTCAGCCTCCCCAGTAGCTGGGATTACAGGTGCGTGCCACCACGCCTGGCTAATTTTTAATTTTTATTTTTAATAGAGATGGGGTTTTGCCACATTGGCCAATCTGGTCTCAAACTCAGATGATCCACCTGCCTTGGACTCCCAAAGTGCTGGGATTGCAGGTATGAGCCACTGCCCCTGGCCATAATTTTTTTTTTTTTTTTTAAATTTGGAGACAGAGTCTGTGGTGTCAGATAGAGTGAGCCTCTGTCACCCAGGCTGGAGTGCAGTTGTGTGATCTCAGCTCATTGCAACCTCTGTCTCCTGGCCTGAGGTGATCCTCCCACCTCAGCCTCCTGAGTAGCTGGGACTATAGGCGCACACCACCACACCCAGCTAATTTTTCTATTTTTAGTAGAAATGGGGTCTTGTTATGTTGCTGAGGCTGGTCTCAACTCCTGGGCTCAAGTGATCTGTCCACCCTGGCCTCCCAAAGTGCCGGGATTATAAGCATGGGCCACTGCGCCCAGCCTTTTAAAAATTTCTTCTGTAGAAATGAAATTTCGCTGTCTTACCCAGGCTAGTCTTGAACTCCTGGGCTCAAGTAATCCTCCCACCTTTGCCTCCCAAAGTGTTGGGATTACAGGTTTGAGCCACCATGGCTGGCCTTAATCTTCTCAATATCCTTTAAGGTTAACAACTTTTAAAATTTCTCTTTTACAGCTGAGGAAACTGAGGCACAGAGAGGCTAAGTAACCAGTTCAAGGTGTTACATCACTGGGAGTTGACTGGGCCTGGGCTTGTTTTTAGGACTTTCTGATTCAAAAGTCTGTTTTCCTTGCTTATTAAGCTATGTTCTAATGGATATATATGTATTTTTTTGAGACGGAGTTTTGCTCTTGTTGCCCAGGCTGGAGCACAATGGTGTGATCTCGGCTCACCACAACCTCTGATTCCCGGGTTCAAGTGATTCTCCTGCCTCACCCTCCCCTGTAGCTGGGATTACAGGCATGTGCCACCACACCTGGCTAATTTTGTATTTTTAGTAGAGACGGGGTTTCTTCATGTTAGTCAGGCTGGTCTCGAACTCCCAACCTCAGGTGATCCTCTTGCCTTGACCTCTCAAAGTGCTGGGATTACAGGTGTGAGCCACCAGGACCCAGCCTATGTTTTGTTTTGTTTTGTTTTTCAAGAGAAAAAGAAATTGCTGTAATACAGTCTCTGGTGTTATACTTGAAGCTATAATTTGAAGCTTCTATTTGCTTCTAGAGGTTTGATTAACTTTAAGGTAATTTAAAATAATTAAAAGTGAACTGAAAAAGCTGCTTTGTTTAGTGAAAGAGAATTAACTATAGGTGTATGCAGCAACACTGAAGAAAGTAATATAATGTCAAGTGAAGAAGGCAAATTGCAGAAATCTATATGAAGTATGCCGTTTTTTTGTATAAAACTCACCAGTGAGCAAAACTAAATGATAAATTGTTTAAGGGTGCTGGCAAGTGTGCAAACTATTCAAAAACAAGGGAATGGTAAAAGCTAATTTCAGAATGTTGGTTTCTCTTGAGGGACGGTAGAGAGGAAACAGGTAGTTTCAGTAGGTTCATAAGTCAGATGGTATGTTTACAAGTGTTCATTTTATTACGCTTCATAACATAGTATGTATGTTAGATATTCTTCATAAGAAAAAAAAATACAGGCCAGGCATGGTGGTTCATGAGCTCATGCTCATGGTGGTTCTTATGTTGAGAACCCTGTCTTTACAAAAACAACTAAAAAATTTAAAAAAATATAATAAGAAGCTTTAAAGGATGCTTTTAAAGTGAATCTGTCACTTATCATGTAATATTGAGCATGTTTTATGTTACCTGAGGGTCTTTGAATTACTTTATGTATATCTAGTATCTAGTGAAAACAAATCTCATTTATTCAGTAAAACATTAAATTAGCCTAGGTTCATAAGGGTATTAAAGAATTTTTTTTTTTTTTTTTTTTTTTTTAGTTTATTATCTTTTTTTTTTTTTCTTTGAGATGGAGTCTCGCTTTTGCCCAGGCTGGAGTGCAGTGGCATCATCTCAGCTCACTGCAACCTCTGCCTCTCAGGTTCAGGCGATTCTTGATTCTCATGCCTCAACCACTAGAGTAGCTGGGATTATCAGCGCATGCCACCACGCCCAGCTAGTTTTTGTATTTTTAGTAGAGACAGGGTTTCACCATGTTGCCCAGGCTGGTCTCGAACTCCTGGCCTCAAGCAGTCTACCAGCCTTGGCATCCCAAAGTGTTGGGATTACAGGTGTGAGCCACCACGCCTGACCTAGTATATTATCTTTACTTAAGTATTTTAGTTTAAATTAAACCTCTAGTATTTGTTACAAGGCTATTTAATTCTTAATAGCAACCTATAAATGTCTTATTCTTTGTAAATCTAAAGTAATTTTCAATTTTAGAGAGTTTTAAATTTCTGGATTTATAAATTTACTTTTAAATATTTTTTAAATAATTAAACAAGTTATTTATATCAAGCACTTCCTTCACCCCACTTCCTTATTGTAAAAGGAACTTAACATTTATTCTTCTATACTTTCTTTTTTATATTGTTGTTTTGCAGCAAGGGCAAGTATTTTGTAACCTTCCCATATCCATATATGAATGGACGCCTTCATTTGGGACACACGTTTTCTTTATCCAAATGTGAGGTAATGTTTTCCTATGTTTGCTATGATGGGGAGGAAGGTTTTTAATGAATATTGTTTTGAAGAAAATGGCATCTATAGAATTTATTATTTCCTGTTAAGAGAACTTAAAATTCCTTAAAGCATAATTTTTATACTTAAGTAATTTATTTTTATTTATTTATTTTTTGAGATGGAGTCTTGCTCTGTCGCCAGGCTGGAGTGCAGTGGCGTGATCTCGGCTCACTGCAACCTCTGCCTCCCAGGTTCAAGCGATTCTCCTGCCTCAGCCTCTCGAGTAGCTGGGACTACAGGCATGCGCCACCATGCCCAGCTAATTTTTGTATTTTTAATAGACACAGGATTTCACCATATTGGCCAGGATGGCCTCAAACTCTTTTTTTTTTTTTTGAGACGGAGTCTTGCTCTGTCGCCCAGGCTGGAGTGCAGTGGCCGGATCTCAGCTCACTGCAAGCTCCGCCTCCCGGGTTCACGCCATTCTCCTGCCTCAGCCTCCCGAGCAGCTGGGACTACAGGCGCTCGCCACCTCACCCGGCTAGTTTTTTTGTATTTTTTAGTAGAGACGGGGTTTCACCGTGTTAGCCAGGATGGTCTCGATCTCCTGACCTCGTGATCCGCCCATCTCGGCCTCCCAAAGTGCTGGGATTACAGGCTTGAGCCACCGCGCCCGGCCAGCCTCAAACTCTTGACCTTGTGATGCACCAGCCTCAGCCTCTGAAAGTGCTGGGATTACAGGCATGAGCCACTGCGCCCGGCCCATTTAAGTAATTTAATTTTTATATTTAATTTTCTTTTTTTTTTTTTTTTTTTTTTTG